>NC_142630.1:15010000-15012500 GCF_059453375.1 Lepisosteus platostomus
TTTTAATTCATATTCTAATGCATTTATGCTAATGCAGATTCATAGGGGAAAAGCTGCATCTTCCAGAGAAGGGTTAAAGATGTATTATATACCTGAGGAATCCAGTTCATCTGGCTGGGAAGTACATGCTAAGCACTTCCACCAAGAAGAGATGAGCACTGAGCTTGCACAGGACTCCCTGGACCACTGGCCTGCCTCTACTCCATTGACTTTGTTCCATTCGAACACTATATTTGAACCAGGTGTGCCCGGGACGGGTTTTGGATCGGTTCAATTCAATCATTTCTAAGGTCTGGTTTTCCATACCTTCACAAGCTTTCAAACATAAACCCTAGGTATAAACAGACAACAGAGCAAACAGAACTAAAATTCACTGGCAAACACAATTTGACCAGTGATATGCAAATGCTAGCCCATCCCACACTGCTTTATTACACAGTGACATCGGTTTCTTCAATTCTAGTTGGCAGGTTAATTTAATTGATTTTTACTGGGTAAACCAAAAAACTGTTACCCCAGATCTTATTCCACTGCATACAAATATTCCATTGTTTCTGCAAAATGATTGTCTCTTTTGATACCAGCCTATCAGTTAATGTCTGTATTCTGTCACCTGGAGGGTAATTGTCATTAATTGAGCTCATTTCCTCGACAGGTCAGAGCGATGGAAGCGCAGGTGTTGGCGATAGTGTTGATTATCCCAGGCGGAGCAGCGTTCCAAAAAGAAAAATTATTCCGCCCGGCAAGGCTCCTTTTCTCTTGTCTAAACAAATGTGAATTGAAATAAAGGAATGATCTCGTTCTGTAGATCTATGCTGTTCCAGATTTTGTACATTATAAAGCCACTTTATATTAATTAACCTCAGCTAAGCATCAAGTGTAGTTGAGTTAACAGTGATTGCTGATTCACAAAGGCAATAGTGCCTCTGTCTGTCTATATATCATTCTGTCAGTCAAAAACAGCAGAATGTCCTTTCTATGATATTTCCATATATGAATTGCACTCTGATGTGGAACTCATAATATAAATCATATAAATCTGTGCCTTTCCAAATAACGTCCCTCTCTACATATTGTACTGTGAATTAAATAATAGTATTACAATTGCACTCACAAAAAGATGTAATTATATTTAGTTATCAGTGCCAAATACCAGCATTTTTAAGTTAACATCTAACAAAATAGTCTCCTTCAAAGAATTCTACCACTGAACCTCCAGATCCTGTTGAATTACACTGATTATTCTTAGGAGTATTCTTGTTAAACGACTCTTCAATTGTTTATTTTGAAACTGAAACCAAGCAGTTCACCCCAGGATACACTTGCAAAAAAGAATCTCAGTGGGGTTCTTCCTGCCGAAACATTTTAGTAATATAAATAAATAAGTGCACAATAAAAGGCCACTTTACTAAACATTTTGCTTCAGAGCACAACTGACTGCACATCGTCTCCTTGATACCAAAGCAACAAAACCAAACAACTGCAGCTTAAAAGTACATGCATCTATAAAATGATTGTTTTATATACTTCCCATTATTATTATTATTACGATATTTATTATTTTGCAAGTGTATGTTAAATAAAAAATGTAGAGGAACGTTTGCTTCTATAACCCTGTCTAGTAATTCTAACTCCTGTGTGCTGTGTGAGAGGATGGATATTACGTGTGCTGTATATAGTCTGAAAAAGAGAAAGATTTTCTTTCTACACAGTAAAAGAAGAGCCTTTGTCCAAAAAGTCCGCAATAAAAACCGCATCATCACAAAATGTCACATAAACTTTCCTCTCTTATTCCAAACTTTTGACTGATTCCGAACAGCAGTTACGCCTCCTCGAAAACGATATGTATATAGGTGTGCGTGTGTCTTGAGTTCGATGGGAGCACTTTAACATGCCTGTCTAGCACAAGACATTTTGTTTCGTACTGCACCAATACACACAAAGTTTTTATTTCAACATTTAAGTCAGAGAAGAGCAGTCTGCTTCATCTTATTGATATGCCAGGGTAACCCTGAAAACGAGATGTGCGACACTGACAGACTTCTTCATCTCAAAGGTGCATAAAGATTCAAAAACAAAGGGGTTTTAAAACACACAAGTAAAAGGGGCTGTCAGCATGCACGAATAAACTACAGAGGCAGTATGCACAGACACAAGGCTTAAACACTCTCAATATGCTGTATTAGAGCACCGGCATGCAAACCAGACTTCAAATATTACAAGTCTGGTACATCCCTTAAAAACCCTGTTTACCCTTTCTCAGCTAATTTGCTCGGTCAACGCCAACACAAACAGTGAAGATGCCTCTATGTCTGGTTTGAAGGAATACTCAGAAACAGCTGCCAATCTCTGGTGTCGTATTAAGAGCCTCCAAACAAATCCACAAAACCCCAGATGGATTACACTTCCAGTTAAGAGAGCTTCATTTAGGTGGCCCTGCTTCAGCTGTGTCACAGTCTTCCTTTCGAACCTTTGACCTGTCCCCATCAGCAAAAAACCC
>NC_142630.1:19614178-19619013 GCF_059453375.1 Lepisosteus platostomus
GGGTTAGGGTTAGGGTTAGGGTTAGGGTTAGGGTTAGGGTTAGGGTTAGGGTTAGGGTTAGGGTTAGGGTTAGGGTTAGGGTTAGGGTTAGGGTTAGGGTTAGGGTTAGGGTTAGGGTTAGGGTTAGGGTTAGGGTTAGGGTTAGGGTTAGGGTTAGGGTTAGGGTTAGGGTTAGGGTTAGGGTTAGGGTTAGGGTTAGGGTTAGGGTTAGGGTTGGGTTAGGGTTAGGGTTAGGGTTAGGGTTGGGTAGGGTTAGGGTTAGGGTTAGGGTTAGGGTTAGGGTTAGGGTTAGGGTTAGGGTTAGGGTTAGGGTTAGGGTTAGGGTTAGGGTTAGGGTTAGGGTTAGGGTTAGGGTTAGGGTTAGGGTTAGGGTTAGGGTTAGGGTTAGGGTTAGGGTTAGGGTTAGGGTTAGGGTTAGGGTTAGGGTTAGGGTTAGGGTTAGGGTTAGGGTTAGGGTTAGGGTTAGGGTTAGGGTTAGGGTTAGGGTTAGGGTTAGGGTTAGGGTTAGGGTTAGGGTTAGGGTTAGGGTTAGGGTTAGGGTTAGGGTTAGGGTTAGGGTTAGGGTTAGGGTTAGGGTTAGGGTTAGGGTTAGGGTTAGGGTTAGGGTTAGGGTTAGGGTTAGGGTTAGGGTTAGGGTTAGGGTTAGGGTTAGGGTTAGGGTTAGGGTTAGGGTTAGGGTTAGGGTTAGGGTTAGGGTTAGGGTTAGGGTTAGGGTTAGGGTTAGGGTTAGGGTTAGGGTTAGGGTTAGGGTTAGGGTTAGGGTTAGGGTTAGGGTTAGGGTTAGGGTTAGGGTTAGGGTTAGGGTTAGGGTTAGGGTTAGGGTTAGGGTTAGGGTTAGGGTTAGGGTTAGGGTTAGGGTTAGGGTTAGGGTTAGGGTTAGGGTTAGGGTTAGGGTAGGGGAACAAAGCTCTTTCTCCCAGATTTTCTCTAAAAAGGGACCATCTGGGACAAGGAGTGTTGCACTCTCCTTCCAACGACTGAAACCCTCCCAGTTTATTTTCTGATGTTCAGGCCTTGTGGAAAGGTAGTATGAAGTCTTTTGATCCACTCCGTTTCCTTTTTCTTTCTTTCCATCTCTGTCCAGTTGGGGTTGCTCTCCAGTCCTGTGGCCTCCAGCGCTTCCAGCCCGTGCTGTAGGAAGTGTGCCACCAGGTGAGTCCTCCTTTCCCGCTGGTTCCGGATGTTGTACCTGTGTTGTGCCAGTCGGGTTCGGATGGAGTTACCTGTTTCCCCCACATAGGTCACCCCGCACGTTTTGCACTGGATGCCATAGACAGCGTTATTGGTGTTTTCTGAGAGCGCCCTTTGCAACTGGAAGATTTCTTTGGTTTTGTTGTTTTGGATCGTTGTTTTCTGTTTGAAGTGTTTGGCTTTTGGTGTATTTGATCTGTTTTGTACAGGTTTTAGTTTGCTTTGGACTAAATAATCCTGTAGGTTTTTGTTTTTTCTATATGCAGATATGATTTTGTGTTCCCTCAGTAGGTTTGTGTTTTCTAATATCGTGGTGAATGTAGACTTCAGTTTTTGGTTGGTTATTACGCTGAGTTGGGAGTATGTTGTGATGAGGGGTATTATTTTGCTGTCATCAGGTGTTTTTCTGTTTAGAAATGTTTGTGCCACATTTCTGAGGAAACTTCGTGTGTATCCTCTCAGGCGTAGAGCTTGGAAGAGTGTGTGTTTGGCTTCCTCAAAGTCTTGTTGTTGTGTGCAGATTTTGTGGAAGCGTAGGAGTTGTGATTTTACCAGTCCTTTGAAAGTATGTTTTGGATGGAAGCTGTCTTTGTGCAGTAAGCCGTGTGTGTCCGTGTCTTTGAAATATACCTTAATGTCCAGTTTGCCTGTGTTGTTGAAGGAGGAACCCTTGTATGTGGTGGTGTCTAGGAAATCTATCTGGTTTTCCTGCTTGGTGTATTTGAGTTTAATGGACCTGTGGTGTGTGTTGAGGGTGTTAATGAATTCTTGAAAGGCCTGTGGGCCGTGCGTCCAGGTTCCCCAGATGTCGTCGAGGTACCTGAAGTAGTGTGTAGGTTTGTGTGTGCATTTTGGGAATACTGTGGCTTCCCAATGGGCCATATAGATGTCAGCATAGGCCGGAGCAAAGCGCTTCCCCATAGCAGTTCCTTTTATTTGTAAGTAGTGATGCTCTTCAAATTCAAAATCGTTTTTGTTGAGGCTAATTTCCAATAGCTTCAGAATTTGGGTTTCTGGTCTGTTGCGGTCAGGGTATTTGAGAAACCACTCCCGGACTGCTTTCAGTCCCTCCGTAGTTTCAATGTTGGTGTATAAACTGTCAATGTCAATGGTGAACAGGAAGGCTTCCTGTTGTATTGTAGCATTTTTGACTTTGGCTACAAAGTCATAGGTGTCTTTGATGTAACTTGGGTGGTGTTTAGAAATGGGGTTGAGGAAATGGTCTAGATATTCTGCTATTCTGTAGGATTCACTGTTGCAGTCGGACACTATGGGCCTCCCAGGTGGAATTTCGTAGGGGAGTGGCCATGTTTCTGGGGCTTTATGAATTTTTGGGAGGAGGTAGAAGATCCTTGGTCGTGGTGATTCCTCTCCTCTTAGGTAGAATGCCTGTTTTTTTGTTAGGTGTTTTAGTTCAACCAGAGTTTGTAGGATTTGCCCTATTTCTAGTGCTGTTTGTTGATACAGAGGTTCTTCCAAAGTAGTATAGTGTTCCTGATTATTTAGTTGTCTGTGTGCTTCTGCAATGTATTGTTCTCTATCCATGATAACTATTGCACTCCCTTTGTCTGCTGGTTTTATGACTATATGTTTGTTTTCCTTTAAATGTTTTAAGGCTACGGTTTCCTCCTTTGTTATGTTGTGTGAGTCCCTGTATGGTCGGAGTTTTTGTAGAAGTGTGTTGTCCTCTTGGATTATTTCCTGGATTTCTGGTGGCAGTTGGTTTTCCCTTGGTTCCCAACTGGATTTAGGCAGGAAGGGAACCCTTTCTGTGTCGGTGTCTTTATCCTCAAAGAAGGCAGTCAGTTTAAGGCGACGGTGGTATTGTCGGATTTCGCTTTTCAGTCGGGTTTTCTGACCTTTCTTTGTCCCTACTGTGGGGACAAATGATAAGCCCTTATTAAGGAGGTTTATTTGTTCAGTTGTGGGGTGGAAGTTGTTGCTTAGATTTACAATGTTTTTGTTGTTCTTGTCCCCATCTTGTTCTGCGGCTTTGGGGCTTACCAGTTTAAATGTTGTGACCAGTGGTCTAGCATTTTTTGAGCTGTTGCGGTGGTCCAGTGAATTCCATCTCTTTCTGTCTTGAAAAGGGCTTCTTCCAGTTTGGGGAGGTATGGCATGTTTTGCTGTATGTGATTGTTTATTGTGTCCAGGTTTTTCCTGAATCCTGGTTCCAGGTCTCTGGAGTAATTAATCAGTGGGATGTATATTTCTGCAGATGGGAAGGTTCCCTTAGCTTCCCGTAGCATCTGTTGTAGTTGTTTGATGGCTGTTTCCTTTGCTTTTTGTGCCTTGTTATTGATTCCAAAGGACAGAATGATTTTCTCCACTCCTGTGTTCCGGGGGGTGTGTTGTAGGAGGTTTGCTGCATTGTAAAATGATGCTCCTGGGTAGCTTTCTATCTGTAGATCTGGATTTTCATAGGGGGGTATTCTTGATAAATTGGAGTCCCCTATGCAGAGCCAGCGTTTGTGGGTTTCCAGCTTCCAGTCCGTTAGCTTTCTTGTGGTCTTGTCATGTCGGTGTGGTCTGTATCTTGGTTGGGCTGGTGGTGGTGTGGGGGGGTAATAGTCGGGGTCGGAGTCAGGGTTAGGATCAGGGTTGATGTCAGTGTTAGTATTAGGGTTAGGGTTAGGATCAGGGTCGGGGTTAGGATCAGGGTTAATGTCAGTGTTAGTATTAGGGTTAGGGTTAGGATCAGGGTCGGGGTTAGGATCAGGGTTAATGTCAGTGTTAGTATTAGGGTTAGGGTTAGGATCAGGGTCGGGGTTAGGATCGGGGTTAATGTCAGGGTTAGGATTAGGGTTGGGGATAAGGTTAGGGTTAGGGTTGGTGTCGGGGTTGGTGTTAACGTCAGTATAAGCGTTAGGGTTAGGGCTGAGGTTAGGGTCAGAGCTAGAGTCCTGGGAGAGGTGTACCCTGGTGGTGCTGTTTGGGATACAGATTCCAGTTAGGGTGTTTCTCATGGGTTAGGGTTAGGGTTAGGGTTAGGGTTAGGGTTAGGGTTAGGGTTAGGGTTAGGGTTAGGGTTAGGGTTAGGGTTAGGGTTAGGGTTAGGGTTAGGGTTAGGGTTAGGGTTAGGGTTAGGGTTAGGGTTAGGGTTAGGGTTAGGGTTAGGGTTAGGGTTAGGGTTAGGGTTAGGGTTAGGGTTGGGTTAGGGTTAGGGTTAGGGTTAGGGTTAGGGTTAGGGTTAGGGTTAGGGTTAGGGTTAGGGTTAGGGTTAGGGTTAGGGTTAGGGTTAGGGTTAGGGTTAGGGTTAGGGTTAGGGTTAGGGTTAGGGTTAGGGTTAGGGTTAGGGTTAGGGTTAGGGTTAGGGTTAGGGTTAGGGTTAGGGTTAGGGTTAGGGTTAGGGTTAGGGTTAGGGTTAGGGTTAGGGTTAGGGTTAGGGTTAGGGTTAGGGTTAGGGTTAGGGTTAGGGTTAGGGTTAGGGTTAGGGTTAGGGTTAGGGTTAGGGTTAGGGTTAGGGTTAGGGTTAGGGTTAGGGTTAGGGTTAGGGTTAGGGTTAGGGTTAGGGTTAGGGTTAGGGTTAGGGTTAGGGTTAGGGTTAGGGTTAGGGTTAGGGTTAGGGTTAGGGTTAGGGTTAGGGTTAGGGTTAGGGTTAGGGTTAGGGTTAGGGTTAGGGTTAGGGTTAGGGTTAGGGTTAG